>NW_028114353.1:0-42293 GCF_964289735.1 Phaethon aethereus | reverse complement strand
CCCACGCCTGGGGATGCCGATCAAGCCGCAGTGTTTGTGGAGCCAAGCCCACCCGCGTGGGGTTCAACGTGTGCCGCAGTGCGACCCCCGCCAAGGGAAGTGGGGCTGGGCGAGGTTTCCCCTTTCCCCAGCTCAGTGGTGGCAGAGCTGGGGGGTGAGGGACAGCCTCGGGAACGGGAGACTGGGGGACCCGGTGAGGCACCCACTGGGACTGTGAGCCCCCTGCCCTCCTCACCCAGGGCCCCACCTCCCACCTGCACCGAGCCCCCAGCCCAGCTGAGAGCCTGGACCGGGCTCTCCTGCCCCATCGAAGAGGATGCAGCAGCCTGGGCCCTCTGAGAAGCGGAAGGAACGGGCAGGGGTCTGCGCCGGTGCTGCCCGTGATGGAGACAGGCAGCCACGTACCCCCTGCCCAAGCAGGCAGCACCACCCCCTTGGGACAACAGCACCCCGAGCACCCCATCCCCTCCTCAGGCAGGGAGAGGACCCATCCTATTCCAGCGGTCCCAGCAGCGCCTGCCCCGATCCCCCAAAGCCCCGGCGTTCGCAAAGACCACGGCACCATCAGCAGCTCAAATGACGAGAGTTTATTAGTGGACTCACCTCCACCTGCAAACCGAAGCGTTTGACGGGCTAATGCTAATCCTCGCGCTCCCCGCGTAGGGTCTGCGCCGCAGGCGCCGGGAGCGGACCCTACGCAGGGAGAGCGAGTCCGTGCTCGGCGGCCAGACGGGACCCCCACCGGGAGCCTTTGGTCCCCCCACCTCTACCCCACCTTGGCCTCTGCAGGGAGCACGGCCCCACACATAAATACGGACAGACAAGATAACAAAAATAGCATTAAGAGTATTCACAAATGAATTAAAAACTACTCGGATATGTACAGCAGAGCGCGGGCGCTATGTACACAGACAAGCCCGCGTGGACAGCTGGGTCTGCCAGTGGTGGTCTCTGAAGGACGAGGCATTATTTTGGAAGCTAATTTTAGCTCAAAGCCCCGAGGTCCCATGCCCCAGCGGCAGCAGAAGCAGCGCGGGGAAGGGGAAGCCAGACACCTCTGCCACTGCATGCACCCGTCACAGCCACGCCATGGGGACAGGGATCATCTGCCTGGGCTACGGGGACAGGCAGCAACCGGGGCAGCAGAGGAGAGGCCAGCGGCTCCCGAAAGAGGCTCCCCGGCAGCAGGGACGGCTCTCACCTCGCTCCCACCTCCTCTGGGCTTGCTCCCCCACTGGCTCCATGGCTTGGCCATGGTGGGGCTGCTCCCAGGGCTCTGCCTTCCCCTGCTGCCACCCCAGTGAGGGGTAGGGGCATCGCCCCCCCGCCCCTTCCACCGCCTGGCTCTATTCCTGCCCCAGCTCTCTGCAGAGCCCCTGGTGCCAGGGCAGGGGCTGGGGAAAGCGCTCTCCCCCCTCGCCTGCCTCCCTCCTTTGCCAGCCCGGAGGAGCAGAAGTGGGGAGGGACGCGCACTGCCCCACACCAATCTACATTCAGAGGGAGGAGAGGAAGAGCAGGGGGATCCCTTCAAAGCGGGCACAGCCCTGGGCCTGACACACCGGCCTCAGTTCCCAGCAGCCGCTGTCTGGGGAGAAAGGGGCTCATGGCTGACACAAGGGCAGAGCTCGTCGCCCCCCGCCTCTGCCTCCCACTGCCACAGGGACAAGCTCTGTCCGGAGGAAGCGGGGACGGAATAGGGACGCTGCAGGGATGCTCTGTCCCATTCGGCAGCCTGCCCCTCCCGGGGCCTGAGCACGCTGGAGACAGGGGCACGGAGCCTTGACCCTTGCTCTGGCTGGGGAACCTTATATTAGTGACACATCTACACACACGCACGCACTCACACATGCAAAAATAAGTCTGTTTATTCTCTTCAAAGTGACCTAGAGGACCCTGCAGGGCTGGGACAACTTCTAGCCAGTACTCCCCCCCGGCTGCCTGGACCTCCCCAGCGCTGGGAGCTGTTGGCTGAAGTGCTGCATTGGTCTCAGCGCCTTTAAAACACAACGGAACGGTAAATAAGAGGGGCTACGATAAAAGGAGCTGGCGGCACAAGGGAGAAAGCTCCGTGGAGCAGGGCGCTCGCCCGGGAGGCAGCGGGGCTGCCCCCCGCGCCGGTGACGGTGCTCGGGAGCGGAGTGTAGTGGATGTGGCGGTGAAGGCGCAGCCGTCCTGGCGACGGGGGGACGCGGCGGCGGGTCACTTGCGGCTCAGCAGGGATCCCAGCAGAAGCACTCCTGCCACCGTCGCCCCGGTCAGGAGCCATTTGTTGAAGGTCTCCTGGCCCTTCCTCACCTCGGCAGCAGCATCATTCCCATAGAGGTCCACAAACCGCTCCTGTGGGAAGAGAGGAGCGGTGAGCAGAGGGGCGGGTGCAGAGCAGAGAGACCATCTTTGCTGCCTTCTGGGGCTCCTTCCTCCTCCACGGGAAGCGGCAGGAAGGCTGCCGGGCTCCTGCCAGCAGGAAAGCGGTGATGGGGACCGAGCGGATGACAGACGCCTTGTGCTTCCTTGCTCTGAATCACACAGAGAGGGAGATGGGGGAAGCACAGGACCAGTCATGAGAGAAGTTGGATGCCAGAAAGGATTTGCAAGGAGAATACCATGCGGGCAGGGCAGGAGATGCATCACGTGCTCCAGGCTCTCTAAAATTAGCATTGAAGTGTGATAGAAATCATTGCGGCAGGAAAATGCTGGGCTTTATTCCACGGCTGAGGCCTGGGGGAGCAGCAGCAGGGTTGGTGCCCACAATTGCGGCAGGAGCCCACACTGCGCATCCCCCCTGCCGCTTTTGCGTCCGAAGCGGAGCCTCCCGCCTCCCTCTCCCCACTGCAGCATCCCGGCAAGACCAGCACTCCCATCTCCTGGCCGTCACGGGTTACTCTGCAGCATGACCTGAATTTTTGAGTCCCTGCAGTGAAGGCAGCCACTCTGGGTAGCAAAACTCCTGCCTTGCCCTGGGGTTTGGGAGAGCAGGCCAAGCACAAGGCCCGGCCAGGAATGCAGTCACTCCGGCCCGGCTCGTCCGAGCCGGCCGCCTCCAGCCCTTCATCTCCAGCTCCAGCAACAGCGAGCGCCAGACAGATTTCAACGGGGCCGCTGCGCAGCAAAGGGCCACAGCCCCTCTCCCTCTGAGGGAGGCATGTGACGGGTCTGGGGGACACATCGCTGTCACCTGGACTGGAAGAGATGGAGGGCAGAGAGAGAAGACCACCAAAGCCGAACTACTCCCGAAAACAGACTCTCAGAGAGCACCCCTGCAGCACCCCCAGAGCACACTGCCGCCCCTCCTGCTCCCCCGGGCACCCAGGGACCTTGGACCACTGCCAAGATAGCCACTCGCACCCCTGGGCCACACGCAGCGCAGGCAGGCCACACGAACCCGGGAACTTTACGCCCCAGCAGCTCCCAGATTTATCAGGGCCGAGCAGGAGCAGCGGGGCTAGAGGGAGCTGGAGCTGCGAGCTCCGGGAGCACCGGCAGCTCGGAGAGGAGGGCAGCTCGGCGTCAGCAGGGGATCGGCGCTGTCGCATCTCGAGCCGATCTTCCCAGCAAGGTCCCCTGTTCCCTGATAAGTGAGTGCAGTTCCAGTAACCCAGCTGCTCTGGGAAAGCAGAGATAAGCCCGGCTGACGCTGTGCTTGTGTCACGCCTTACCATGGCCTCCCCGGAGGCAGGGGCAGCATCCCTGCCTGTCTGGGTCTGGCAGCTCTGCCTGCAAGCTGCCTCCCACACCTGCCCACAGCCTGTGACTAGCTGCAATCACTGCCACAGGACCTGTGGGGGTTCGGTGCCCAGGTTGCAGCTGGGATTGAGAGGCTCTTTAGGCAAGTGCCTCTTCATCACTCATGGAAATATGGTGCCAGGGCCCTGGCTCCCCCAAAGAAGCCCCAGCACAATCACAGCTCACGGGGTATCTCCTCACCTTGCCACACACAGCTTTTCACAGCAAGGCGTGCAACAAACATGCACAGGCGCTCCCAGGGAGCCGGGCTGTGTCCCCCTCCTCGGCCACCGGCCTCCCTGCCATGGGGATCAGGTACTTGAACAACCATCCAGGTGAGCTGTGCACCTCGGCACCCACCTCTGCCCCACCAAAGCTCTTCTCCGCCTTCCACCAAACATCATCTCCAGCACCTTGGACTCTCCCGGCTGCCTTTTACACCCCCTCGACCCTGAGGGGGTATCAGCAGACCCGGGGGCAGGGCGCTGGGACAAAAGGGACTTTGCTAACTCACCCTGGGGCACGTCACCACCGCCGCCTCGCTCAGAGTCCTCTTCAGAGATATGACAACGGTCCCCGTGACTCCCACCACCTACACAGAGCGGCAGAAGGCAGCTCGCTTCCCACCGGGCCTGCCAGCTGGCACAGGCTCGGCGGAGGAGTTGTATCGCATCCTGGCCCCGCAGGAACGGGCAGGACGGGGCTAACACGTGTGTGCCGTCCAGGGAGGAAGGTGAGGGCTGCTGCCTGCTGCCAGCCCCTCTGCCCGGCCACTTGCCCAGGGTGACAGCCACAAAAACAGACAGTGATGTACTGCAGGAAAGGAATGGGAGGAGAGCCCAAACCCAAGGAGGGGATATTTTTAATTACGGCACAGGAAATCCCTCTGCTGATAGGTGGTGACGAGCAGCAGAGCAGTGACAGAGCATGGCAAGCGGCAGCAAACCAAGAGCAGGCTGGTGGGGATGGAGGGTGCAGGGGAAGTGGGCAGAAGGCATGGGCTTGTTCAAAAACACCAGCTGTGGAGTGCCTCCACCAGCCCTACAACATCCCTCCGTACCAGGGCCCTCGCCCCGGGAAGGTCCCTCCCTCGGACACACATCCCAGCCGTGCACCCACAGCACCCGATGCTGCGGGAGTGCTCAGCGGGAGGAAGGAGGCTGCGCCCTCGTGATGTATTCCCCAGAAAAAGCCACTTTGCATGGGGATTCCGTAAAGGCCTGCCCCACTGAGAGCCCCACACATCTCTGCGGGCTCCTCCTGACCCGTGGGAGGGGACATCCATCCCACCGTCCCCGGGAAGGCCGCAGAGGTGGAAGGGGCTGCACAGCCACCCGGCCGCTCTGGCGGGCCGGCAGTGGGGCGGGCACCAGGAGAGGGCCCCCACAACCAGGGCAGGGAGCCGGGGAGGGCTGGCAGCCCAGCCTCCGTGCTGCCTTCTCCATGGTATGTGCTGCCGAGCTTGGGGAAAGGCAGTTCCAAGAAGCATGTTTTGAAGCCCTTACTTCTAAGAAAAGGAAGTGTTTGCTGAACAAGAGATAAATGGCACACGGTGAAGCGAGAGCTATCGGGTGCTACAGACGGAGAAGAGCACGACAAG
Source organism: Phaethon aethereus (assembly GCF_964289735.1). Taxonomy (NCBI): domain Eukaryota; kingdom Metazoa; phylum Chordata; class Aves; order Phaethontiformes; family Phaethontidae; genus Phaethon; species Phaethon aethereus. The sequence continues at coordinate 36,970 of NW_028114353.1, read as the reverse complement.
AAAGAGTCCTGCACGGGCGGGGAGGGGACGAGAGCCCCTCTCCTTCCCCCGGGAATGGGGCAGACTCTACTGGAGACGTAGCTGGGGGCTGCAGGGGACTGGGAGGAGAGCGCCTTGCCCTTCCTAAGGGAAACCGTCCCCAGGAGCTGCGATGGCTCAGCCCCTGCACAACTGCGATCCCAGATGTGTCGCCTGGGAATGGTGATCCCAGACCAGGGGGAGTGGGAAAACAGGCAAGAGCAACCTCCCTCCCTGTCCTGGGGGCGGGTTGAAGCTTAGGGAAAGGCAGCTTGCTCAGTTCCCACACTGCCCCTCCGCACCTGAAGCCCAGCACTCCCAGTACCGATTCTGACCTCTCTGGCCTGGTGTTTAGGATCTCAGGCTTGCCCAGACACGTCCAGATATTTCTGGCCTCCCCCAGTCACCTTTATCTGAGAGGAAATATTTGGAATTCCTGAGTCGCTGCAAGAACTATGGTAGCAACAGCACGTCAGTGTCTCAACCGCCCTCCCCGCGTGCCCGTGGGCCTCTTCCACTCCAGAGAGGACAGGCTGTTCCACCGCTGAACGCCCGTCACATCCCCTTCCCCACCCCGGGTGACAGACATGTCTGAGAGGAGGATGCTCTGGGGCGGGCGATGAGGAAGCAGTGAGAGGTCATGCCTACGCAAAAGGCAATCCCCCGGCTTCGCCTCTCCTCCCTCAGCACTGAGGAAGGACACAATGTCTTCTTGGTGGAGCCTAAGCCAGCACTTGCTGGGGGGGCTTCCCTCCAGCTGCACGTGCTGCTGGCAGGAGACAGGGGACCTGGATAGCCAGGCTCCACCGGTGCCCACCACCCCACAGAGCAGGGGCAGGGAGGTTCTGCAGTGCCCCAAAACACAACCCACTGCCGGGGGACACGCAGCAGCCATTTAAACACTGACCAGTGACAACCCATGACGCTGTGGTAGAGAGAAAAGAGGAGTAGGTCTGACCCAAAGTGCTCTGTCTCGGGTGGGAGAGCAGATTAATCAAGCACGAGGTCTGGCTGAGACAGCATTCACATCCTGGCCTGGAAACGGGAAGGGGAAGACCCAAAGTTTCAGCCTCTTGCTGGTACCCACCCCAGAGGCTCAGCTGCTTTCATTCACCAGCACTGCCCAAGCAGCTCCCCCGGCCGAGTGGAAGGGAGAACAGTTGCCAGATCCCATTCAGGGCATGCGGAGCAGACCGGGTTCCTCTTTCAAGATAAGCCCCAGCACTTGGGGAAAGAGGATTCAGTGACACCAAACCTTGAGGGCAGGTGAAGGAAGCAGATGTGGGCAATGAATCCCCATCTCAACTCTTGCAAGCCAGGGGTAGAACACAAAGGGGAGCATGGCGGCTGCTGAGGAGGGCAGAGCTTGGGTGCTCAAAGCTTCCTTTGCACGGGGAAAAGGGTATGGAGGTCACTGAGACACCGGCATGAAGCTCTGAAAACCAGCAGAGAAGAGACAGGCTCTACCTGCCTACTATTCATGGTGAACCAGTGGCACTTGGTCCAACTTAGAGACTCTGACTCCAGCAGGAGCTACACCCCCAATACCCAGCCAGCCTGTCTTTGAGCCAGACACCCACAGCAACCAGCTCAGCACATCCAAAAGCCTTTCCCACCCAAGGATCTTAAATGTGTTTTATCAAAAATTAGTTGGTTCTCCAAAACATCCTGCAGGATAAGTCAGCAGACAGATCAACAGTGGTGCGGAAAGGTTAAGTGCTTTGCCTAGAGTTGCATACAAGCCAGCAGCATGAGCCACAGCATCTGACTCCCAATCCAGGCATTCTCGTCATGAGGCAATGTTTCACTTGAAAACAAGGCTGTTTCTGTTATACCTTTGCCGTAACTACAGCTGTGTTACTGCTAAGAGGTCTAACACCAATAGCCGGCCAGAAGTGGAGTCATCTGGATGACCAGACATTTGTTAATGAGATGCTGGGAACAGTTTTGTGCTGAGCAGGGAGACAAGCATGGAAAAAGAAAGGCAACAGCTCAGCGCAGACCACAACAAAGCCCTGCATTGACAGCAACCTGCTCCCAGTGCCCCTTCGGGCTGCCAGCTCACCACATGGGACTGGCATATGCGAACCTGGAGGTGAAGCACAGGGAGGAAAAGGCAGCTGAGATCTTTCAGAAAAAAGAAAACGTAAGTATTCCCAAAGGCTATCACTAGGATCCCGTAAACACAGCTCAGTGGGTCCCTACGTGCTATGAAAGTGGGAGAGACATCCTGGAGGTCCTCCCTCCACCCTGCTCCCCCAGACACCACATCCACACATGGCCCCCCTCACCCCCAGTCCTGTCTGAAGCCCAGGCCCGAAAGGAGTGCAGCAGGGACGCCGAGCGTGCCCGTGCCAGCCACGGAGCACTGCCTGTGGATCGGGACTGGAGGTCAAGGGGAGCCGTCGGCTGGGGAGCACGCCAAGGAAACCTGCCCTCCAAGGCAGAGGTCTCAGAGCTTCTCCAGATCCCCAGCTTCACCCCACTGGTCCCCGTCAGGGTGGGGTGGGGGCTCGGGGAGGGGAAGGGGCTCTGGGGACAGCACGCTGGCAGGTGCAGATGCTCCAGAGACCTAACTCTAACTGTTATGCAAATGGTGACCTCCAGGGAAGCAGCTGCTGATCTCCATGACAATGGCAGGGAATGCCACCCGCCTGCTGCCTCTCCTGCCCTGGGAGTGGGTGCTGGGGTGCCGCCCCTGCCCAAGATCCAGGGCCCTGCACACAGAGAAACCCGCAGCTCTGAGGGATGCAGCCATGAACTCAAAAGGGTTAATTAAATAAGCACATCCTGGCCTCGCCCTCCTCCCTGCCGACCTCGCCACACACCGAGATGGCCGGGCTGCAGTCTGCGGTGGGACCGGGGGGGACGGCTGCCCCCAACAAACCTGCCGGCCTTCGGCCCAGCGAGAGCCAGCGCCAGCTCTTTTCTAACCAGAAACAAACCCTCACTAGCACGTTCCAGCCCTAATCCTTGCTGCGGCAGCCTCCTGTCAAACTGGTTTCATCACCAGCTCCAGGGAACCTGCAATAACCCCACACCATTCAGCACGATTTCAGCATTTTCCAAATACATGAAAGGGGCTACGGTGACAGCTGTAACCCCCATCCCTGCCCCAGGAGACTGCTGTGCACAGCATGAGATGGAGAGTGGGGAATTGCGCTCTCCGTTCCAGAAACCTGCTGAAACGATCGTGTGTATTAAAGCAGGAGGCAGTGCGAATGACTGATCTACTTGCATCCACCTTTCATCAGTGTTTCTCCCAGAACTAACTGGGCTGAGGACTCCCAAAGGTGCCGAAGCCCCGGCCAGTGTCGGGCACGCTCGGCAGCAGGACGGCTGGCAGGCAACAAGGCTCTGGTACAAAGGCACAGCGAAGAACACATTGGCTGAGCCGGATCCACTCAAGAGATTAGCACCTGCTGGGAATGGGATTGTTTTCCAAAGGGCATTAAGTGGAATGGTCCGAGGAAAGACGGTCTCTCTTGATGCTTCTCCCCACTGGACAGATGGTGTCTGAGCCCTGGCAGGCAGAGCTGCCTGCCTGCCTGTCTTTGTGCGAGGGGTGCGCTCGGGGGGCAGGGGAAGGCTTCTGCTTTAATTTCACGGCTATCTGCTGCCTGTGGTGCTGGGGAGCCCGAGTGCCACGGCCAGCTCGCTGTACGGAGCAAACGCCTCGGCAGGTCCCCCGCAGCCGGGGAGTGAAGCTCAATTTTCACCTTGTCGTTGCCTTTCGCAGACGTCACAGCTCCTGTGCAATCGTGCCCTTGCGTAACTGTAGGGAAACCTGCGCCGAGGAGATGTGCCACGCTCACGTGTACCCGGCTGCGGAGCCACGTTCCCTCCTACCCAGGGGCTGAGTTGTACAATGTTGACAGCTCTCCCCGACCCTCAACTGCACCGTAAGCCTTATCCCAAACCTGCCCTGCAGGGAACGCCAGCATTACCAGAGCCCAAGGGAGCAAGGCTGGGTGCAGGGACAGTCCCCAGGGGAAACGCGTCCTGGGGAAGGACCGCCCGGCTCTCCTGCCTCGAGCTGCTTGTCCTCCAGCATCCTGGACGAGCACCGGCCAAGCCTCGCCGCTTCCAGCTTCAGCCCCAGCACCTCACGAGGCTGCTGTAATTCTTACATGCCACTTGAATGAAAAAGGGGAAAGGGTGGAGGTGCAGGAAGAGGAGGAAGATGTGCTCATTCTGTTTTCACTTCCTGTTAGTCCACATGAAATCTCAAATGATTCAGGCCACGAAGTCCCTTTTAGCAAAATCCTTGCTGACTTGAGGGCAGGAAGCAGAGTAGGCAGCTGATGCAGCAAACGCGGGAGAGAGCAGTAAAGCACGAGAAGGAGACTTTGTGCTCTGCCCTGGGCTCCTCCATACGTGTTGTTGCATGAAATAATCACTGGCTGGTGCACTGGAAGCTTCTAAATGAGGTCAGTTGCTCTAATAAAAGATATTAGCTCTCCGGCAAGTTTAATACACTGGTGAGCCATATCATTAGAGGATGGAGGCACTTGCAACACTGCTATGATGGCTGATTTACAGGTAGCAACACCTCATTTTCTCCATACATAAGTCATATGTCACCCAGACACTACCCAGGGCCACATACACACCCAGCTCCCACATCCCAGCCCAAACCCTGAGGTAGCTCACCACGAGTTACACAGAGTAGTGTCACGTACTGCCGCCAGCCGTGCTGCCTGCACAACGCTCGTAATGTCCCCAGCCTCAACGACGGCAAAACCCAGAGAGGTGTGCAAATGGGACCAAGCATCGTTTGGAGAACTAATGAAGTGATGCAGACAGCTGTCCCGCTCCACTCAAGCATGGCCTTAGCTGTGTTCAAACCAAACCAGCTCTGTGCCAGCACAGGCCTCTTCTCTGAGCTTCCCAAAGAGCCCTTCACCCTCCAGCAGAGAAGAAAACCCTCTCATGCTCCTTCGGGAAGCAGCCAGCTCCAGCAGCTCCCTCCCCTCGGGCACACAGTCCTACCCCTAACACACAGGTCCCTGCACGGCTCTGCGGGTCAGCCCCTCGCACACCTCCCGGTGTGAGCGGCTCCTATTCCCGCTCAAAGCCCTGCCTGCTGCCAAGTTGTCACGTTTTGGAGTGTTTGGTTTCAGTCTTAAGAGCACCTGGCTGGCAGCAGTACAGGCAGGGAGAACCTGCCTGCTCTTTGTTCTCGGCAGGCGGAGCACAGAGCAGAGGGCACCTGCCTCGGTTTCCCCCTGAGCTCAGGTCCGAGGCTGCGATCTGGGGAGCTCCAGACCCATCCCGGACTGGGAGCTGGGGCAGAAAGGCTGAGTCCAGCCCCGCTCCCACTGGAGGCTCCTCATCTCCAGGGCCCATCTCGCCGAGCAGGATACTGATGCCAGAAGCTAGCTACTAATTGGATCTACTTAAATCAGAAGCTATGTCTGCAGACACAGCTGAAACACAAGCTTGAGCAGGAAGGAGAATAATGCAATAAATTCAAGCAGCTCTCCCCAAGGGAACTGCACAGACCCCTGAAACTTCCCTGTTCACAGATACGGCCTCTTACCATTCCTTGGGCACGCTCTGTAAATGCAGGGGCAAGCAGCGGTCGAGAGGGTAACCAGCCCAAAGCCTGCTGAAACGCCATTCTCACCCAGCTCCCTGCTCCCAGTAGCAGAGGGAGGGCAGACCAGTTACTGCACAACGTTAAAACAGTCCCAGTGGCCACAGGAGCCTCTCTGGTTAATGTTCTGAATCCCACTCCTCCCTCCCTCGCTACCCTGGAGGCAGGCAGCAGCGCTGAGTGCACTGGGTTTCCCATTAAAGAGATCCTGAGAGACAGCACTGGGCTGGTACACGTGAGCACGTGTCCGAGAGAAGACACGGGCGGCTGGAGAGATGCTGGCTGCACGGAGGAGCTGCGGCGGGCGTTCCCGCCTGCAGGCAGTCCTTCCCAGCCCTGCTCAGCCCTCTGATCCTTTTTCTTTTTTTTGCTAACTAAATTAAACATGAGGGTAAAATAAGCAAAATACCTAAAAATAAAAAATAAAACAAGCATTTCTACAGCACAACTAGGTCACAGCTCCCCAGCATGCAAGTCATAGCAGCCATGGCTCAGCCCCTCGAGCCTCCTGGGTTCACAACTGACATCTCTCTTAAAAGGCTGCCTCCCGAAACCCACACCTGCTCCCCGGTAAGCCCAGCTGGAGCCATCTGCTAACGGCTCTGCCTCCCGGCAGCCCTCTGCCCCCTCGCTCCGCCGGGCTGTTCTGCTTCTGTGGCAAAGAGGAACCCTTCTCCCCACCTGAACACGGTGAGGGCCAGCCCACTCCCCGAAGCTGCCCCGGTGCACCCAGCCAAGCCCTCGCGTCCCCCTGCACGGGCACACCACAGGGAAAGCTCTTGCACGCCTCTAGAAAGCACATCCCCTAAATTAAGCCCTTGGCATCCCAAGGATGATTTGGAGCGGGACTTGAAAGAGCTCTTGCACCAAGCACCCCTCTGTGAGTCCTTCCAGGTGGGAAGCGGGGAGGAGGAACGGTTTCCCTGTCCAAGGCCAGGGCAGCGAACCAAGGAGTGCCCTGGCACAGAGGGACACCGTTTCCCTTTCATGCCTCCGTTATCTGCGCTAATCTTTAGTTGCTCAGAACAATAGCATTTAAGGGTAACATCCCTCTCGGGAGGGTGGAGGAGGAGAGCGTTGCTGCTTTCCTGCCATGCAAAGGCAGAGCCACCCCTGGGAGCATACCTTCACACTGAATCAGCCAGGAGACAGGTCAATGTCCCAACTGATATTGGGATCACTAGAGGGGGGAGAGCAGCTGCCCCCAGCCCCTTTCTGCTCCCGTGGCAGAAGCCACCATTAATCCCTCACCTCTCGGTTCAGCAGGTCTGCAACACTTCTACAACTGATACCCATCCCTTCCCCCGGCTCCTCCTGGGAATACGCTGGCTTTACAGCTAGTGGGGAAAGAGCTGCTAGAGAAATACTCCTTGTAACGTCAAGATGGGACTGTGCTTACAGCCGTCAGCAGCTTGGCAAAAATCAAAGGAGAGAAGCTTAAGCAAAGGCTTCGAAGCATCGTGCCTCCATTCAGCCTGTACCCAGTGTGGGCCGCAGGCGTATCGCTGCTCCCGGGGGTAAACCACATACACAAACCGTACAGGAGCACCTCAGAAATCAGGTGTAGCACCCCAGACACGTACAGAAAGCTGCAGTTTCCACAGGGGAAAAGAAAGCACGTTGCTCCCTCCCACCCCTTCTGCTTTGGTGGGACGCCCCATCGCTGTTGAACGGGGGAGAGACCCCAGGGAGCGCTCAGGGGGACCCAGCTCCAGTTTCAGAGAGGCAGGATGATCAGGAAGACTGACATTACTGAGAGCAGCTGTGAACACAGAGCAGCAAGAAACAGTTTGTTAATTATTTCACAAGTCTTTTTTTAAATGACACTCTGTGTGTAATGCGGAGTGATTTACAAATTTGAGTTCCCAGTGGCTCCCCTGGGAGGGAAGGAAACGTTATCCCTTTTGCTGAAAGACCGCGGGGTTAAGTGGGCTGCTGTGAGCCGTGGCCAGTGATGGGCAGGAGCTTTGCCTTCCAGGCGCCTGCTGTAATCACAGATCTAAGAAACATAATCAAACTGCACCGCACACTGAGAGGCAGCAAGGAAAACAGGCAGGGCCCCGAAGAAGGAGAAACGGGTAAACGGGGCGAAGAATGAAGCTCTGAAAACTCCCATCTTCATCGTTCTCAGTCTAGCGGCAGGAATGCTGCTGTGGGCCGGGCAGGAAGCTGCAGTGGAAGTCATTCCAATGGCATTTCCTGGAGAGCCCTGCAGAAAAGCCTCCCAGGTCGCAGGCAGGGTGAGAAGCTGCCAGGGATCTGCACACTGAGCCCAGATCTCCAGCCATCATCAAAGATACAGCTACCTGGGACGGCCGCGCCAGGCAGGACAGCCCGAGCCAAGATCTTGCCGGCAGCGACCGTCAGTTCCCACAGCCAAAGAGGAACACCCCGTACTGCGAAGGGACACGAGGGACTCAGCTGGCAAGGGAAGAGTATTTTTTTCATCCCAAGCAGGTGATGACAATGGGGGCATCGTCTCAGCTGCAAGGGATCCAGACCTTAAAAGAATTAAAGAAAATAAAGTGGAAAGCAGTAGCCCAGCTAAGCTTTGCAGACCACTGGTTGGGATTCATCTTTAAGACAGCAAAGCATGGCCTTGGCTATCTGCAGCCACCTCCTACAGCCCACTCTGCTGCATGTTGGCCAGCAAGTGAAACCGATAGCTGTGATCTCAAATGGGATTAGCAGTGCTGGGGCACCCTTGAAACCCAACATGTTAACACTCAAAATGGCAGAGCTTTGGCAAACAGCACTCACCCCAGAGGAAGCTGCGCTCCCCATATGGTGCAACGTGCAACTTGTGCCTCTTCCACGTGTGCCGTGCACACCTAGCACACCGCTCCTCTCTGAGTCTCAAGGCACAACAACAGCGGAATTCAAACTTGCACTTATCTCTCACTGCCCAAAAAGCTCGGACCGACAACGCACGAGGATCCTGGGGCACTCGGGACCAGCTAGCTAACACGGTGGCTGGGGGAAGGCTTGTGCAGGATACCTGGGCAATGGCACAAGGCCAAAAAGCATTTCTGAAGAGCTGAGAATTGAAGGCTAGCCCTCAACCTGAAACCATTGAGAAGGTTAGAGTGAGAGCACAGGACGAAATCCCAGCTGCACTCTGTCATATGACACAGACTGAGTCATTTCCTATCATTCAAGAAAAAAATTAAAAAGATAGAAAATGAGTTTGCTATATTGACACCTTCTAAGGGTTTTCCCCAAACAGAACCACAAGCTTCCAGTCCACCACAGAGCGACACAACACGTATGTCCTGGCACACCGAGCCCTGCGCAGCCAGGGCCGGCTGAGAGCCCGGGACGCACAGAGCCAACGTGGGAAGCAGTCTGTCCTGCTTCAGCCTAGCCCAGCTTGTCAAGATTCAGGTGTCACAGAGCAGTGACAAAGGTGCTGTTTGCTTTCAGTCCTGGCCTGACACAGCCCCTTCATGCTGGTCTCCACCACACACCCTGCAAACAGGAAACCTCTTGCCTCTATATCCACAGATCTACCTCCACTCCCCAACAGAACACCCCCTTTAAACCCCACTCTGAACATAGATTTAGCCTTGAAAGAAAAGCTGTCATCCCCTGGAGGCTGATGGCCAGGCAGGAACTACTGCTCACTTTCCTTTCTCAAACAGATTAAGTACGGTCAGTACACCTCTGCCTGCCAGGCTCTCTCCCATTCACTGGGATCACTGTTTGAACTGGGCCAGCCAGTGGAATCTGGTCCTGGCCAAAGCAACTGCCTCAGGAAAGCCTCCTCGTTGGTTTGCTGGCTCACCAAAGCAGCAGCTCTCTTCTGGCTAGTTATTAAATGCCCCTCTTGGGTTGTTCTTGTTTGTTTTCTCAGTGCCACATTGCAGAGAGGTGGGAAAATCAAGGCAGGGCCAGTAAATGTGACACCATGTTAATGCTACGTAGCAGGATTTACCATTTCTCCTTTGCCTCAAAAAATGGTTTGCTAAGAAAGCTACCACAGCCCAGCACACAGCAGCCTTAACAGGCCCCTCCAAAGGCAAACCTGCACCCCGCAGTCATCCTACGCTTGCCTTTGTTCCACTGGTGGGGAATGAAACAGAGCTTCCTACGCAACCAGGCTGTGCGACACTTGTGATGGAGCCGCGCTCCTTCCCTCTTTCAGAGGGGCTTTCCAGGAAGAGAAGCGCTGCAACGCTCCAAAACACAACCACCCTGTCCCTGCCAAGCAGGCCTGCCAGAACTTGCATCCCTCTCAGCGGGGCCTGCCTGCTGCACCTCTCAGGAGAGCTTTGTTTGCATGGGACAGGCTCTAACAGCTCAGATGCACCAAACAGGCTCCCTGTGCAAACAGAGCAGCAGGAGAGGGACCGCTGTGTCACAGCAAGTGCAGGCTGGCACTCTCTTCTTGCAGGGAGAGCTGGCAGCAGGCCAGCAGTTTTCTCCCTGCAGCTGGAATTGCGCGAGTGCAAAGCTGAGCATCCCCACGCATGACGCACTCGGGAGCTCTTATGGCCCCTGTGCTGCCGCTGCACTGTGCTGTCCCTTCACGTGGAGCGGCACAGCTGCCCCCTGAGAAGGGACGCGGTGAAACCTGAGCGCAGAGGAAAAGCTATGAGACATCAAACAAGCACCCACCAGGACAGGGTTTACAACAGGCTGGCAGCAGCCACACTGCCCAGCTCTTTTTTTGGTGCCTGGTAGGGTGGGATCCCCCCCCACTACAGCCTTCACCACCCTGTCTGGCTTCCCCTCAGCTACTGGCACAGTCTGGGCAGCAGCAGTGAAGTTAGAAGCTCCGTTCAAGGTTAGAAGAAGGGAGCAAGGCTGTTCCCCTGGGTGGGAAACAAGGCTACCGGCAATCTTCAAAGCCAGAGCTGGTGGGCGGGTCAGAGAGGAGTCCTGACCATTCTGCAATCTGTTGAACAAATATTTGCTCCAAACAATGAATTTACAGACAGACACAAAAAAATTGAAGAGTCTTAACTGTGTTGGTTGGGGGTGGGGAAGACAAGGAGGAGGTATTTCATTCCCTGCAAGCAGGGACCAGTGATTTTCCACCAGTGATTTAATCTAAATCCCCCAGAGAGCTCATTTACAAAAAATCAGATTGCATTATCGCCTAGGTCTCCAGGATACAGCCCAATCCGTCACTAACAGCAACAGCCACACTAGCTTGGAAACCTCAATTTGATCACTCAATTCCAAGACTAATCTGTGGCTTTAAAAGCCAAAGCCAGAGGGAGGGGGAAGGAACTCAGCATTTGGCCAGGGTTATCTGCAGGATGAGAGAGCTAATGGGCCAGATACAGCCTGATGAAATGGCTAGGAGAGCCTGGGTTATTAATCGAAACCAAGCTCCTCTGCCTGAGCAGCCCCACCCAGGCAGTGCCCCAGGGCGGCCACATTCCTGGAATTCCTGCACCCTGGGTGAACCTGCTCCCTCTCCCTGGGTGCACCAGTCTCCCTCTTCTCCAGGGTCCCTGGCATCGCCGGCCAGGCATGAGGAGCCGGGGAGCTCTGCAGGGCTCCTGTGCCTCCCTTCTGTCAGGAGGGTGCAGAGCACAATGCTGGGCTCAAAGGTTCCTGCCCACTCCTTGAGATGCAGGGGCCTGGTGATGGACTGTGAGATGAAGAGGGCTGAAAGGCCTTAGCTGGTTTAGATGCTAACACCTGGCAGCATGAACTCTTTCCAGTGGGCACCAGTAAAGGTTACACCAGCAGGGAATCACTAAGATGCAGAAGCAAAAAGAAAACTCAGACATCTGTAGGTCATATACCTCCCGCTGGCAGTTGCAGGCAGCACCGCACAGCTGGACCCGGTATTTCAAGAATGCTTCCTGAAGAAATGCTTATTCATGTTAATACCTCACCATTGAACGCGTAAGGGGTTTGCTCTGGGGCAGCTGGGAGCATTGCTCCTTGCCAAGTAAGAAGCAGCTGCAGGTTTAGCAGCTCCCCAGCACAGAGGTTGCTCCCACTTCAGCCCCAGCTCCCACCACACCAGATCAGACAGGCCCTGCAGCCCACCCACCCGCATCTGCTGTGGGATTCATTCCACTGTGAGCACGGCAGAAGTCCTGTCTCCAGAATGAAGAAGTAGCTGTTACCCTGGCAGACCGCAGGCTGGCCCGGCGGAGCACTGTGCGCTTGGAGAGGAGGAAGCTCCACTCCCTGCTGTTAAATGACACCAGGAACATGCCTGAGAGCAAGGGCTCCCGCTTGAAGAACAAGCTTGGATGACATTACATTTCCAAAGGCTCTTGGAAATCAGGTCTTTTACATAACATCCAGGGAGAAGGAGGAAAAACAGGGATGGAGAAGGACACATCTGAGCCTAAACTGTTTGTGTCATTGCAGTAGACTGACCCTCTTTGGGCAGAGTGCTAAGAGCACAGAGGGAATGGCCACACGCCCCTTTATCTCCCTGCAAGGTCTAGGACATGCGCTAGCAAAAACATTGCAGGGAACTGCACTTCGGTTTGACCGGCACCACTGCCAGCCTGGAGTGAGGGGGAACATGGGCAGCCATCCCCACCGCAGAGAGGGGTTCTTACCCATCCGCCATTCTCTTGGATCCAGGGATCTAGGTGGTCGGTCAAGTACGTGGTCATCCAAGATACAATGCGTCCCACCAATACCCGCATCTCCTTGTCAACGCTCTCCACACACAAGGCTCCTCCGAAGGAGAAGAAAGCCACGATGCGACCCCAGTTCACTCCATCACGGAAAAGTTCATTCACTACCTGCTCAAAGCTCTGATACGCCGTGCCGGGGGTGATGTGAAGCTGGGAAGTGAGGTCGCTGAACGCCCGCCGGTACCTCAGCTCAAACTCATCCCCTGCCTCCCTCAGCGCCTGCCTCACATCGGCTGCTTGAACAATTTCATGGACTTCGAGGCTGCTCCGGTGCACGGTGGCTCCATTCACTACGTGGCTGGCGGGCGGGTGCCAGGAGGGGCTCCCGTTGAGGACACCATCCATCTCCGCCTCCTCCGCTGCAAAGTCAGTCCTGTTCTCATCCTCCTCCTCCAGCTGACTCCAGCTGTATCCCTTCTGCGAGAGCTTGTAGGAAACAAAGTCAATCACTAACTCCCGGTTACTGCTGGACATTTTCACACCTGGGACGCCCTCAATGAGTCCATGGTCCGGAGCACAAGCAAATCAGCACTTAGCAGGTCCCGACTCCACTCTTCTTCACGACTGATGGAAACATCTGACCTTTGTGCAGACAAACACCAGAAGAGAGGCAAAGAAATGGTTAACACTACAGCTTTTAGGTGCACCCGTGCCCTTAACATCGACAGCTTATCTTTAGACTGAGATCATCCCGCAGCTTTATGAGACACAGGGTCACCGGATTGAAGCTGCACGGAGAACCGACTGCAACACCCATCTCCCGAGAAACCAACCTCGAGCCCCCGAAGATCCCCTGGCCCGCTCCGAGACGCCCCCGGCTCCGGGACTCACCGGATGCGGGCAGCGCCTGGCAGGCCAACTGCGGGCCGGGCCGGGGCGGAGGCGACTCTCGCTCTGCTGGAGCTGCGGGCCGGGCCGGCCGCGCTCCGCCAGTCCCGGAGTGCCGCGGAGGCGGATGCAGCCCCGCCCCCGCCCCGCCCCGTCCGTTAAAGGGACCAGCTCTCCCCGCCCTCCTCCGCCGGCGTTGCCCAACGGTGACCGACGGAAGCGGGCAGGCAACGTTGCACAAGGGCTACGGCAGCCCCGTGCAGGGCCCGGTTTAACGGTAACCGCGGCGCAGCCCCGCCCCGTCCCGGGGGTTAGCTCGGCCGGGCGCGCCGCCTTCCACAGCCCAGCTGCCTCCGCCCTCCCGAAACCCCTGCTCCCAGCAGGCGGAGGGGGCCGATTGGATAAAAGGCTGAAAACTGGCGAGTCCTCGCCACCAGGCCGGGCTCGCAGGGCACGGCCTTCTCGGGGCTGCCTCCGCCCGGCCCTGCGTTCTTACGGGAGCGATTCCGGTCACTCGCTGCGGTTAGCGACGCGCTGCCGCCGGGGCCGGGCGGGTGGCACGCCGGGCCGCGACAGGCGGGAAGGCCGCAGGGGGCGGCCTGCCCCCCGGCCACCGTACCCGCGCGGGGCGGGGCGGCGAGCACGGGGCCCGCGCACGAGGGCCGACGCGGCGCCCGCCTCTCAGTCGCCAGCCAATCACCCGCCGTGAGAGCCCGGTAGGGCGGGGCCCAGAAGCGAGCTCTCCCATTGGCTGAGCTGTGCGTCGCTCATGGCCTGCCCCACTCCGCCCCTCACCTCAGCGGCCGGTGGAGGGTCTGGGTCCTTCCCGCCCGTGTCCCGCGGGCCCGGCTGGCAGGAACGCCGGGGGTCGCCGGGAGCCCCGCCGGGCCTCGGCCCGCTCAGCAGTCCCCGGACTCCTTCCGCATCACCCGCCAAGCGGCCGCCGCGCTCCTGGGCCGCGCCGGGGGGGTGCGGTAGGGTGGGAGGGGGCGGGAGGGGGCGGTGCGCATGCGCACGGTGCCGCGAGGCTGGGCGGGGAGCGGCGCGCATGCGCGGCGAGGGCAGGGCGGGAGCGTCGGTTAGACGGCGAGGGAAGGGAGGGCGCCTGCGCGGAGCCGTTAGTGCCAGTGCGCAGGCGCGGAGCCGCTGGGCGGAGGGCGGGGCTCTAGCGACCCCTGTCGGCTGCGCCGGGGCCTCGGAGGTGCCGCCGGGCCCGTGGGCAGCTCAGGCCACGGTGGCCCCGGTGCTCTGGGAGTTCCGGCCTCCGCCCCTTCCACGCCACATGGGTACGGTAGAGCCTGCTGCCACGGTCGCCTGTCCCCTTATACCAGTTCGGGATTAACGTGTGATTTTAATTTTTTTTTTTTGGTGTTTCCACGGTGCTCCAGGAGCCTGCGGCTGCCCTCCTGCACACGGTGCTGCGCCCATGGCGGGGCTGTGAGGGGCAGGCTGATGCGAGTGGAGTGTCGAGGCAGCCGAAGGCACCGTGGGTCGGCCCTCTCGTCGGCAGAGTCCTCCCTTGTTAGCAGAGCCTGCTACCTGGCTTTCTCGGTGCTACGGGGAGTTTTATGCAGGATTTGGTGAAGGCAATGTTGCCTAAAGGGCACTTTACTCCGCGGCAGGTAGCCTGGCTGTGCTCACTGGGAGGGGTGAATGGTGGAAGCCTCCTTCCCCGGGTCAGGCAGTCACAGCTGATCTGGTGAGCAACAGCCGGCAGCAGAAGGCAGGCAGGCTTTGGGAGTGCAGGCAGCCTGCCTGTGCTTGATCGAGGACACCCGAGGTGGGAGAGAGAGACACAGGCCCGCTACGTTCTTACTCAAAGCTAGACGCTCCAGCGACGACGTAAGGTACAGCCGTGCTACCAGGGCCCGGCTCCGGTGGGCTCCTGCCCGGGCAGCGCGGCCTCCCTACCTGCCAACCGCTCCTGAGCCCGGTGGGGTGCGGGCACTGGCCCCGCCGCCCCGGCCGGTGCCCGAAGGACCCACCTACCGGCAGGTGATAGGCCGTCTCCGAACAACACTCGAAGCGCCGCCTCGTCTGATTGGCCGGGCGCGCCCCGCGTAGTGCGTTGTGGGGGTTGTGGTTTGCGTCTGGCCCGCAGGTGTGGTGATGTGCGCGCGGGCACTATGTTTCCCGTCATGCTTTGCGGGCAGCGCGCGACGCTGCGGTGGGGGCTTATTCATCCGGGTCCTTCGCTCAGCTGGCGACTCGCCCAATCGGCATGCAACAAGGGTGTGCCCTAGGCGGTGATTGGTTGGTTCGGACCGACGAGCTCGGTTTGAAATCCGTTAACGGCGGCGAGCATAGTCGCCGCGCAGGGCGGCCGCAGTGCTGAGGTGAGTGGGAGCGGGTGGGGGGTTACCGGGCAGCCTCCCCGTCTCGGGTGGGCTCTCGGCTTCGGCCTTGCCTTCTCCTTTCCCTGTTAGACGCCGTCTGGTAACGGCGACCTGGCCCGTAGCCCTCCCCCGCAATCCGGTCGGGTCTCTCCGGCCTTGGGATATGGCTGTGCCCTGGGCTGGGCTGTGGGCCTGCTCTGAGCCCCAGATATCAGTTACGTGGCCCCGGCCTCCCGCAGCAGCGCGAGGCCGGAGGGCGCGGCTGGGAAACGGAGGCGGAAAACGGTGCGGGGCGCTTGGCCCGTGTCTGGGGTCGCTTTTCCCGTGGCCTGACACGATGACTGGAGGGCAGGATCGCACCCGGAGACCCGTGGCGTGGACCTAAATCCCCGAGGGCTAATTACCAACCCCTGATGGCCTTGGGGCTGAGGGAGGCCGGCGGTGGGCAAAGCTGCCGTGGCGAGGGGCTCCCTCCCTCAAGGTGGGTTCTCGGGAATGAAATAAGCCTTATGATGGGGTAGCAGCTGCCTCGTGAGTAAAATAAAGTTGCGTCCTGAGGTGTGAGTGTTCAAACAACCACGAAATCTGATGTGAGGCGTGCGCCGCTCATGATGACACGCACCCCAGAGCGTCGTGCTGCCGCCAGCATGGAGCAGACTGCCCGCCGTGCTGTGCCGATAACGGGTCAGTCACACCGACTGCTCAAAACCTGAAGCGTGCATCTTAGTTTTGGAGCTAAGAAAAACTACGTTACTTCTTCTCAAACCAAATCCTGCTTACTAGGAAAAGGTTGGAAGAAAACCAGGTAAAACCTGGCTTAAGTTAACAGAAAAGGTGTTAAGTTAGCTCATTTTATACAGTGCTTTTTTTAAACTAGAGGAGCTTCAACTCATCTAATAATACATTGAGACTCTGCTGGCTAAAAATAATTTACTTTTCCTCGAATGTCTATTCTTAGAATGTCCCATCTTCATGTCTTCTAAAACTTGTGGGATCTCGTTTAGGGAGCAGGAGATCTCTGGGCTGCTGGAAGGGAGGCTGGTCTGGGCCACTGTTAGCAGAGCAAACATTGCTCCAGCCTGTTTTTGGAGCAAAAAACCAGCTCCTCCTTTTGCTGTAGCCTAATGATGGCAGGTTGGAGTGGTCTGCAGAGCTCCCTGCATGCTTGTCTCTCACCTGTGTAGAGTTAAAGGCTTTGTCCTTCAATTTGAGTATTATGTGATGGAACAGCAGCAGTGCTGCCTCTCTTCTGTACATGGGATGATGAATGCAGTGTTGATTCTGTGCTGCGGAAAAGCATGTTGGAGCTTTGCATGAAAAGCACCAGAGAGGAAGGAAAAGCTGTAGATCTAGAATTTTTTGGAAGTGTTTACTTAACCCTGCTCAGGGAAAAGCAATGATTACTTCTGTTACTGGTTGCTGGCCTGTGCTGAAGGAGTTTGTGTAGTGGCTTTGTGGTGGGACAGTGTCCTACGAGGCTGTGGTGACAAGACTGTGTCTCTAGAGAGGCAGTTTCCAGCCCTTTGTAATGGTCCAACTTACATATTGGCCACGAAAAGCATCTGGGAACTTTGCCTGGATTATCATCCCTATAAAAAGGAAGGAAAGCTTTGTGTTGCAGGGAAGTAAAGAAACTGCCAGGCTGAATCAAGCAAGCTGCCTGGTTTGTGCAGCGTCCTGTGTTTAAACAGCAGTCGGTGTTGAATGCCCAGCAGAAGGCACTGGAATTACTGCAACAAATTGCTGTGCAGCTTCCTCTGCCTTGGGAAAGCTTCTCTTGCTTAATCCTGATTGTCTATCTTGGGTTTTGAGGCATGTGGATCAACTGGCTTTCGATTTATCTGCTAATGTAACTTGGACTATCCTTTTTGTGTATCTGGTACTATTATTTCCCTTTTCCAATAGTGTTAGGGTTTAGAGTAAGTAACACCTGTAGCTTATGAAGCTCCAGCGGTGTACTGTGATAAGATATTGTCTCAAGTTGACCAGTGGCTTACCCAATTACATTGCAAGGCAGCAAGAAAGAGCAGATCTTCTCTCCACCCTCCTTCTATCTGTCCCTTGCTGCTCCCCCAAACCTAAATTCCCACATTCTCTCTCCTTCTGACCTCTAGCTTCTCATCTTGGAACTCTCCTTCCCCTTTCCCACACAAAGACTCATATGGCTGGGATGGTCCTTTGTCCCAGGCGGTGGGTGCCATTTTTGTACGGCCTGATGACCGTCAGTCTGTGCCGGGCTGCTGCTCTAAAAAAAAACAGAGACTCTTTTGGTTAGGTCATAACTGTGAAGTGTGCCCATACCACACGGTGCCGAGTTTCACATACTGCAGCTAGGCCAATACTGCGTAGGTCTTGTTGGAGTTACTCCTCTCCAGCCTTGTCCAGCCTAGATGTTTTTGGCAAGAAATTAACAACTACATTGAGGAAAAAAAAAAGACGCTGAGCACATTGGTGATGGAATCGTGTCAGCATTTTAAAGCTAATTTGGATTAGAGCGAGGTGTGAAGTTATTTTGAAATACCTATTGCACTTGCTGTTGGATCAGTCTTATTCTGGGATAGGAATGCTTGTTCCAATTTAGCTTAATCCTTTTTCAAAGCTAACTAATCTAAACCAGGCCAAGGCACTCTTCTGGAACGTGCCAAAGTGTAGTTACTCAAAAGAAACCTGATGTCCAGACAAACCTGTCGTCTGTTCCTCTTTGTGGATATGGCTGTGCTGCTCTGTACAGAAACCATATGGGACCATGGCTGTGTGAAGCACACTTGGGTCAGTGAAAGGAGTGGAACTAGAAAGAGAATTAAGCTTTTAGTTAGGCAGTCACTTTTATTGGAGGAACATGGGCTATTTTTGAAAGTGAGAGGACCAGATCCTCCTCCTTTCTTGCAGGAGTGGTGGTGTGAGCAGCTCTTTGTGAAACAGATGAAAGCTGACCCTGCAGAACGGGGGTGAGGGTTCCCCGGCTGGCTCGCCGCAAAGCTCTGCGAACACTAGTGTCGACACAGAAGGTTATGGATGTGGGGGAAAGGCAGGTTATGCTGTAACTACAGCGTGGATTTATGTAGGATTACAGTGTGCCGGTAACCATGGTCTGGTAAATGAACGCAGTGCCTGCTAATTAGGTAATGTCCCTATTAATGAGAAGAAATTTCTGCACCTCACTTCTGGTTGAAGAGTGCCACAGTGGAAGGAAAGAATTCTGCCTCCTGTCTTTAAAGAAATGATTGAGATAATGATGATTCTGCCATCAAAGCCATTTAAAAAGCCTTGAGGGAGTGGGCAGCAGGCTTCAGGCTGCACTTGGCCAAGCCTGTTGTGATTGCAGAGGCACTGCAGTGGGCATGTCAGAGTGACTGATCACCATATCGTTCCTGACTGACAGGAGCTCAGTCCCAAGCTGAGTCGACGGGTGGAGGAGCGAGATGCCTTTCAGTGATTTGCTGCTTCACAGTAAATCCTATTCTGCACAGGACTTGGAGGATACGTAGGGATTCAAAAAACAGATGCTGTGAGTTCATCTGACTGAAATGGACCCTCTGGAGTTCACTCACAATAACTTTTACTTCCTCACTGGCTCCTTCAAGAAGCTTGGAGTGTAGAACAGTGGCATCGATGCACTCCCTTTCTTTTTGTGACTATTGGCTTCTGTCTGGGATGGAGGGAAGGGGAGAGAGAAGGGGTCGGTGATGAGGGTGCTGACACTGTGAGGGAATATGGACTTTACACAGTAAAAAGCTGGAAACTCCAGCAGTGTAGCAGTGGACACAAGTAGCTGTGAAACATGATGCCCAGTGCTCTGCTCTGTGGACTGACTGGGGAGGGTGAGGGGAGAATGCAGATGACGCATTTGATTTTTAAAAAAGTGGATAGCGTTGACAGAAATTCTATCTTGATTAAGGGCGGTAGGAAAGCATTTGATTCCAGCCATGTCTTGAGCTTGGTTACAGTTGGTTTTGGCTCCGATTCTTCTGTTTGCCTTCTTGGGGTCCTATCCTGACATCTTTGCAGTCATGTAGCTGATGCTTCTTTACTGACATTCTTCCCCTTAACTATTGCGATTCTGTCCTGGGGAGCTGAAGGCTTCTTGGTGCAGCCATCTCTGGGAGGGAGGGCTGATGATTTACTCTTGAACATTTTCTTATTTATGGAGCATACCATCTGGGTTGAACTATGTGTGGTCTGCCTAGACAGATGGTTTAGGTCGGAGACTTTGTGGATTAAGAATATGCTGCTTTAGAGATGGTTGGACTCATAAAAGCAAAGTTCAGGTGATTTCGTTAGGGAGTATTTTGTAACACATGCTCATGGGCTTTGCCTTGCAGCTGTGTGAGGCATCATGAAATCATGAAAACACCTTTGCAAAAAGGTTTTGTTACAATTTCAAGGTTTATAACTTTGTTGCTGGCTTTATTCCTGTTCTGTTGAGTTTAATATCACCTGTTGACACAGGGACTCCTCCTGCTGTCAGTGCTTCACTAATTAACTGCAGGGACTGTTCTTGACACAGTCAGTGCTTGGTTTGTTTACAGCCTGGCCAGCATCTGAGTAGTGCTGTGGAATGCAGCAAGGGTCCTACGCTGCCCTTCTTCCTACTTTTTGCCCGGTAACAATACTCTACAGAACTCTCTTCTTGCTTTGGAAAATAATTTACTCTGTAGAAGAGCATGTTTGTCTCATTAGTTCTTGTTTGTAGCCCTTCAGGGGTAGAAAGACTGCACTGCACAGTGCTCTGGAGTCAGCCTCCTCATCAGGCTCTTGCTTCACAAATCTGTGCCCTGGTAAGGGTAAGAACTCTTCTTTGCTGTGTGTGGTGAGGGAGGGAAGGGCAAATCAGTTGCTCTCTGGAAAAGCTTTCTACTTTACTTCCTTTTAAAAAGTACAATTCTAGCACCTACAGGCATAAAGACGACTTTCAAAATTTTATGGTTTTGGTAGCTTGGAACCTGCAAATGTCAACAGTGGTAAAACTTCCTTAGCTTTGCCAGTCAGCAGCAGAATAAAAAAACTGCATCACTTATGAGGCATTCTGTCTGAAGGCTGTGAATTAGAAGACCAAAAAATGTACCTAAGGCTGTCCCAGCATCCATTTACAGAAACCGTGCAGGGGAAGAGAGGTGGAGAATGATTTAGCTGACACCTGTGTTGGGCTTGGGTATAACAGGTGACCAATGCTTGTTGTCTAAATGACTGTAGCAGTGCAAGCGGAGGACTCGTGGGGACAGCGTGAAGGTGAAGATGTCTCACCCAGAATCTCGCTACTCCTTTGATGTCCCAAACCCTTGCATCAACTTTGCGACTCTGAGCGATGATGATGTATACAATGCAGACTCCTGGTTTGGTAAGTTGCTTCCAGCTCCTTGATTTGTTTTCCCTTTGGATGAGGGCTTGGTGTGATTCCTGTTTTGGGCCTGGCTTCTGTGCCAGTGGATTAGTCATGTTGTTAACTACATCACTCATCATGCATGGGGTTTTTTGTTTTGTTTTTGTATTTAAGCTTTAATTGTCATCTGTAACTTGACAGGTTACTTTAACACCATAATGATATTCTGAGGTAATGTTAAAAATGCCTAACGTAGTATGTATAGTGAAAGTTTCTCTTTCCTCACAGACCAAAAAGCCAATCAGGAGAATGTCCCTCCTGCAGAAAATCTGGCAAAGGTCTCGCAGAACAGCCCTGCTTCTTCAAAGACTGATGTTATTCCTCGCAATGTGACAGAAGACGGAATACTAATGAGTAAGCTGGCATGGTGTGGCGGGAGAGAATAAATTTTACCTGCTTTTCACTGGCAAAATGAAAAGGTCTCAGTCTGGCTTTTATGGGACCATCTTCATATATTGTTGTCTAGCAAGGTCTCATGTGGTTTCACTTTAGCATTCCTCTGTGTGTGTATATATTTATATGTTTATATATGAGCTGACACTTGTCACTGTTCTCAGGTGAAAGCCATGGTGAAGAGGACAGTGAAGCAGAATCTGTGCAGGCCAGTGCAGTTCCTCAGAATATTGTTGGATCCCTGACAAGCTGGAGAGCTGCTGCTCCTGCAGAAGCCTCTGAAAGGTGAAATACTTGTATTCAGTTTGCATGAAGACTGATGACAGTGTAACTAAGCAGGTTGCTTGCTCTCAGGATCTGCAGTTCTAGCTGTTCTTGGGTCATCCTAGGGGTCTGAAGTTCTCCAGCACAGAGATTGTGTATTGGGACAGCTGATCTGCTTGCTAAGCTGGAGGGGCACTCTCTAGGGGTGGAAATGTAATGCAGCATCTCACATACTTGTCAAATGAGACTCGGTAGCACTAGGAGCTTTTGGAATGTGAGGATGTCTGAAGTGGCATATAAAATTTCTTTGTTTATATCTGCCTGAGTTGGGCAGAAGTCGTTCTTGATATGAATGCAAGGGGCTCTGTACGGTCGTATGTACTAAAGAACATTATGTTTATGGATTGTTAAACGTCAGTAATTCATGCTGTGTTTGGGTTGTAGTGTTAAACACACAATTTGCATAAGGGGCATGTTGGAGTTAGGTGATGCACTGATGTAAAAAGTGTTACATAGATCGTGTGTCTTCTCAGACCTGTGGGAAAACTAACCTCCATTTTCTGTTCTACTCTAGAGCGGGTAGAAGACAGGCTACAAAGCAGAGAAAAACACAGCAATGCAAACAACCAGCTAGAATCAAAGTGGAGAGAAACGCTAATGCCTTGGTTCATAAGGAAGAGGTTCCACCCCTGAAAAAAATGAGAATGTGTGTCATCAAAGTCTTCCTGTTTGGGGCTGGGAAGGGGGATACAATTGTTTCTTTGGAAAGGATTTCCATATGACTGAGAGGGTTCTCACAGCAAGGTTAGGGGGAGGTGACTGAAACATGATTCCTGATGCTGGTTTCATAAACCAGAAGAAATGACTGTGAGACCTGAAAGAAATCCTCTATTTGGAGGTAGGGATGTGAATGAAATAGGCTTGGGTTTCTTAAGCTTCCTAGTCCATACTCGGTGTCTGTCAGCTAGCTTGAAATTTGGCTTAACTTGTCCATCAGGAAGTCATCAGGCAGTTGTAAGCTATGAAAGAGTCACAGCTAAAATATTTCTCAAATTAGCTTAACCACTAAGATATCATATGGTGATAAGCTTGAGGTCAGGAAATTGAAGTGCGATCTTTCAAACACTGCTGTACCTAGATGAACTACAGTATGCCTACCTCCTCAAGAAAAGTCTGAGGTCTAAAAACTCAGTAATTCATCTTCCCTTCTGCGGCCTTAGAGTACCAGGGAAAACTAGATGAGCTATACCTGGGCCTGTGGTGAGGTAAGGCCAGTCTGGCCTACCTTAGAACTCAGCAGGTGTTGGGACCTTATGCATGGTGGTGAGAGCTACAGGTGGTCTTTAACTTAGAGCACGATTAATTTGAGTGGTTTGCTGTAACAACTTGATTCCTTAGTTCTAGCAGCAGAGAGAAGCTGACAGAAGTATCCACGAAGGGAGAACCCCTGCAGAATGCTGATCTCTCCCCAAGGAGAGGGAAAAGCAAACTGACCATGCCCTCCACGCCAACAATGTTAAAGTACGTAGCTTGCTTGTGACTTGTCTTTGCTAATCACAGTTGATTTAGGTGACAGCCCTGGCTAGAGTGTTTTCAGCTTCAACTTAGCACGTGATAGTATCACATTTAGTAAATACCACATCAAGGCAACAACACTGGGATGAAATGTACTTCACCAACTGAACCTGTGCAAAGCAAAACTTTTGTTTTTAGTTTGAGGAAAATGTTGTTCTTGCTAATGGATGAAGCGTGCATATAGCAAATGTGTGTGCAGGGTAGCAGTTAGCTGCAAGCTTTCTTGAGCAAACAAAATCCAGACAGATCTTTTCTAAAGAGTATATTTTTTATAATGAATGATGCTTCTGCAATGAAGTCAGATAAGCATGTTCCTTTGCACTAACATCGTGCTGTGAAGCAGGAGGGCATATCTCAGCCTTTAACATGCTTCTGCAGGAGGACCAATCTTTCTGGCAAGCTGAAGAGTACAGAGGAGCAGGAGCTGGAAAAGATGCAGCAGTTGCAGCAGGAGGTTATGGAGCTGCGGAAGAAGAACGAGGAGTCTTTGAAAGCAGCTATCGCTGGAGCAGGTGGGCTCTAGCTGAATTGCAAATTGAAGCTGTACGGGGCTCAGCTGGAGAGTGCTGCACAGAGCTGTACAAGTACCTTTCATAACAAACATTCCAAATCTTGTAATAAGTATTAGGATTAGGTGGCTTTTAATGTAGATCAGCCCCTAAACTGCTTGGAAACAGGTTTGCTTGGTTTGTGTCATGTTTTGAAAAGTGATAGATGAGTTCTCCAAAAACTGTTCAAGTTATTAGAAAGGAAATGCCTTTTTTTTCCCAAATCCTTCCTCCTGCCCCGAAAGGCTTCCAGGCCTTACAGGCTCTTTTTCTTTAGGACAACCTGTGAAGAGAACTGTTGGTCAAGTAACAAAGCCAATTGACTTCCACTTCTGCACAGAGAATAGAATTAAACAACATGTGGAAAGCCAGCCTGGGAATGAGTACAAGGAACTGGATTTTGCGGCAGTACTGAGAAAGCATCCTCCTTCTCCGGTGAGAACCAGAATATTGCCAGCAGTCAGCTGACTAATTCTTGACATCAGTTTCTTTCTACTTTTGCAACACACGTGATGCCGGTAACCCACAAAGAGGGTTACCGTAAGAGAGGCAAGTGTTGTGCGAACGTAACTGTTAGCACTTAGCTCGTCGTGTATTTGCCTTGCCACAAGACTTTAAAGGACCTTTTGAAAAGGGCTCTCTTGTCATGTCTTCCTATCATTACACTTCATGCTTTAATCTTCCACTTCATGCAGTTTCCCAGTATGGCTAGCTTGTGCATGTTCAGACAGTTAAGATTTATGTCTAAGTGTTATCTCCTTTTCAGTAAGGAGAAGGGACAGATACTATGAGTCAGTGGGGAAAAAGAGATGTCATCAAAGCATCTTGTGTTAAATGACCATAATGACTGTAGTTTTTTGTCTCCAGGGGCGAATGCTGAAGGGACCCACTATCCCCAAACCATTTAATCTGTCCCAGGGAAACAAAAGAAAACTTGAAGAAACCACATCAGAATACGTGTCCCTTGCTGAGCAGGTAGAAGCATTCCAAAAACGCACACCCTCTCGTTACCATTTGAGGAGCAGGAAATCTGAAGAAGGTGAGCAGTCCTGGCTATTGTCCAGCCAGGAGGCTGTCCACAGAGATGGTGGTAGAGCAAGAACAATGCTTTGACTACTGAGCAAACAGCCTGTGTCTGTTGCAGGCCTTGCCATTAACTGCTGGTCTCTGTGACTTGGATTTATAGGCCCGGTTGCAGGAAAGTTGGTGAAGGCTCGGCTTACAAACCCCAAAACGCCAGTGCTTCTAACAAAGCAGCGCTTCAGACCTGTCACCTGCAAAACTACAGCAGAGTTAGAAGCAGAGGAAATGGAGAAAATTCAACAGTAAGTAAAGGTTTACTCTAGTCCTCCAAGAGAAAATTGTACCACGCTTTCAGATGCCAAAATATCACTTCTCAGGAATACCCTTCTTGTGTAAGAGGATGAGTAGCACAAAAACACTGAAATTCTTTTAGCTTGTGCATAATCCTGTGCTCTGACTGTAGGGGTATGAAAAGTAGACAATTCATTTTTAAGAAAATCCTCTTAGGAGAGCTGATCTAGGGTTGGGTACAGCTTGGATTGCTAAAGCAAACCCAGTATAGCAGTACAGCCTGTGCACACTTTAAAAATCTCCTGTAGACAAACCTTTAGATTTCCAAGAAAGCAATCCATGAAATTTTCCTTAACGTCTTGCTGTTTCAAGAGCAAAGGAGGAGTTGCTAACTAGAGCTGCACGCTATGTAATGAGTGTGTGTGTCACAACTGCTTCTGTACCTGACTATTGCTCTGTTATGCTGTGAGAGAAGCCATTTGCTAGGAGCTGCATCTTGCCATGTACAATATGTCGGTGACTATCTCAACCTTTTCTGTGTAGGTACAAATTCAAAGCACGAGAACTTGATCACAAAATCTTTGAGGGTGGACCACTCCTGCCCAAAAAACCCCCTGTGAAGGAACTCACGCAACCCATTGGCTTTGAGTTGGAAATAGAAAAGCGGATTCAGGAGCGTGAGAGTAAGAAGCAGCAGGAGGAAGAGCACTTTGAATTCCATTCCAGGCCATGTCCAACGAAAATCCTGGAGGATGTTGTGGTAAGAAGTTTAGTAATACCCAGGTCTGGGAATTAGGACTGAGGTGGCAATTAACTTCAAAATGTCCATACCTATGTTGCATTATGTATTTAATAATCTTCAGTAAACACTGTCTGTCATAAGTAAGAATTGCAATGGGTGTGTACTGTGCTAGCTGGGGTTGTTTCTCTGTAGTGCTTTTTCTTGGCGCTTTGGT
Source organism: Phaethon aethereus (assembly GCF_964289735.1). Taxonomy (NCBI): domain Eukaryota; kingdom Metazoa; phylum Chordata; class Aves; order Phaethontiformes; family Phaethontidae; genus Phaethon; species Phaethon aethereus. Next base: position 11,142 of record NW_028114353.1, on the reverse strand, counting down.
AACTCCTTACTGGCTCTTTTGAACAGGGCGTTCCAGAGAAGAAAGCACTTCCTGTTACAGTCCCCAAGTCTCCAGTCTTCACCTTGAAAAGCAGAACCCGAATGCCTGGCAAAGATGAAGAAAAGGTACCTGTTGTGAATGGGCTGTAGTCAAACCTTCTGGTCCCATCACAGTGACTGCCTTGGCCAGCCTGATCTACGTCTGCCAGCTGGTCTGATGGTCTGGTTTGGTTAGCTCCTTCCTGCCTGTTAGGTGGTTCCTCCAGTGGTGGTCTTTCTCTGTGCTGTTCCCTTCTAACGATCTAGTTGCTGCTACTCACTTTACAGAAATTGAATTCTCATACAAAATGAAATAACTCGATTTAAACATGAGGGCACTGACTAGCATTTCTGAGATGTTGCTGCTCTGAATGAGGGAAGCTGCTTAGATTTCTGAAGGACATTGCCCTTCCCTATTCTGTTACTGAGAAGGGCAGATATTGCACATGACACTTATCCCCACAGTCATTCTAGATCCCTGGAGTGTGGGAGCAAGGTTCGGAATGCATCATGTCTTTCCCTCTTTCCCTCTTGTGAAGGGGACATTAAGGAATTACAGTCTAATTTGGATGAGTGCTAGAACTGGTAGTGGTTTGGAAAGAGGAAGAACTTGCCTGTGGTTCAGGATGCCTGTAAATTGCTACTTTATGGATTACTAATTTTTGCAGTGTCCAGAGTGTTTGCTTGACACTGTGACCCCTGTTAAAGGAACTCTAGTATTCACGACTTGCTTTGGCAGGAGTTGTAGTCTTTCTACAAAAATAAAAAATCTGGTGCTGTGTCAGATCCTAACGCTGATATCCCTTTAGGAAAAAGAGGTGGTCCCTGTGATCAAAGCTAACCCTATGCCACACTATGGAGTTCCCTTCAAACCTAAAATGCCAGAGCAGAGGCATGTGGAAGTTTGCCCATTCTCTTTCGATGCCCGTGACAGAGAGCGGCAAATACAAAAAGAGAAAAAAATAGAAGAATTGCAGAAAGAAGAGGTAAGAACTAAAAGCTACCTTGGATTCCACTCCTTAAGTAAAAAGGGTGTAGTGGAACTTGCTTCTTGCTGTTGTCTGTTAAACTTCCAAAACTTCATGCCTTTGAGGAACGGGCAAGAAATATTTCAAGTTGTCTCTTTCAGGTGCCAAAGTTCAAAGCGCTACCTCTGCCTTACTTTGACCATGTTAAGCTGCCAGAAAAGAAGGTCAAAAACCCGACTCAGCCTGAACCGTTCAATCTGCAGATAGATGAACGCGGAGCTGCCAAGCTGCAGAGCTGGAAAGAGCAGGTAGGATGAAAAGGATGACAGGTATGACCAGACTTGAAGCAGCTAGTGGACTTGTGACTGACTGCCGAAAGTGTCCTGTTTGAGTTGAATCAGGATCTGAGTTTGAGCACTGAATTATCCTGTCCTTGGCATGAGACTTGTGCTATGGGTTAAGGATTGGTGGATTGGTTGGTGGGTTTTTTATCCCTTTATGGTAAGTGATGGGATTTACCACAACTGCATATACAGCTGTGGGGTATTTTCTAAGCAGCCACTATGTGCACCTGGATCCCTTTGACCATCTCTGTGCTTGGGGATTTATTGACATATAGATAATTTACTGCTTTTCTCATGTCAAGTCTGCAATGGACACCTGAAATTCCCTTCAGGCTATTTTTGGGAAAAGTAAATGGCAGGCAACAAGTGACATAACCTTTTGGCTTTAATATAATTTTCTATGCAAATGAGTTGATCTAAGTCAAACTGGCTTTTTCAATGTTGGGAGTGCTGAAATCTGGAGGAGGGTAGATGGTCTTTTTGCTATGCATGGCACTTGATGGGCTTTTTTCTCTTGCAGCTTAAAGAAGACTTGAAAAGGCAGAAAGAGGCGGCATGTTTTAAAGCTCGTCCCAATACGGTGGTGTACCAGGAGCCTTTTGTGCCTAAAAAAGAAAATAAGCTGCTATCAGGTGAAGTTACAAGTATTTGCTATACAGGCTTGGCTGATAGCTCAGAACCGAAACAATTAAATGATGCTTAGGCTGGCTGTTGCCTCTTCTTTATCAGCATGGCCATTAGTGCTGTGCACTTAATCAACTAATTCCCTAACAGCTTGTGTCCCCAGGGAGCGGTGGAGTTTCCTCTCCACTGCCCCCCTGGCCTGCACCAGCATGGCAGCTGTATTTAACAGCTATGCTACAACTGGCAGATGATTGATGTGCGCTAGCGTGGGATAAGGGTAAATGGCGTGCAAGGAGCTCCCTGGAGAGACAGCTGGCACTTCTGCAGCAGCCGCCAGTCTTTTCCTCCCATTTCTAATGAGATGAAGGCACCTACAGCTTGGGGGTAGATTAAACTTTGTAGGGTATAGAACCAGCCAAAGACTTGCTCGTGCTAACAATTGTGTGGCTGCTCCCTCCTATGAGAAAACCCGTGACAGGGTAACATGTACATTAACACTGCTCATGTCTGGGCGTAAGGTTTTCTCTTTTCCTGAAGCCTGGAGGTATCTACTAACCAACCTTGCAAGGGGAAGTGCTCCAGAGGGAGGCTTCCGTTTGACACTGGTACTGCTCTGCTTTACTTGACTGTCTTTGCACCAATGTTATCTCCTCTATTTCTAAACTTAGAGAGCCTTTCTGGTTCCATAGTTCCTGAAAGCTTTGAGCTGGCAACGGAAAAAAGAGCTAAAGAGCGGCAAGAATTTGAAAAAAGATTGGCAGCTATAGGAGCCATAAGGGAGAGGCATCAAGAACAGGTCAGACAGCAACAAGAGAAGCGTGAAAAGGAAGAAGTTGCTAAGCTAAGACAAGAACTGGTAAGTGAGCTATTTCTGAACAGGGGCTGTAAAGTAACCTAAAGGGATGTGTGAATATACTAACAGCTAATGTCAATGTTGAGCTGCACTGAGACTGTCTTTTCAAGTTTCCCTGTTGCAAACCAACTCCTCATTAACTGCAAATTGGTCTTAAAAAAAAAAAAGGCAGCTCTGCTGAGATGACTGAGTTTCAGAGCTGTACACATGTAGTCATTGGAGCAGAATGATCTTTGTAAAACTCACCACCCCAAAGTGTGCCTTGCTTGCTCCAGTGCCCTAGGCAGTGTGGTAGTCTTGTAGACAGATGCCTGCCTTCATCCCACCGATGGCTCACCTGCAAGTTTCAGCTACATCATAACTGCAACCATTTGCTTCATTTTGTCCGTGATTGTGTGTGGTTTTTTTTTTTTACAGGTTCACAAGGCAAACCCAATACGCAAATACCGTAGCATAGAAGTGAAGCCCAGTGATCAGCCACTGACTATGCCGAAGTCACCCAACTTTTCGGATAGATTCCGGTGCTGATATGCATCTGCGTTGATACTAGGAGGGAGATCCCATCCCTCTCCACCCTCTTGATAGGCAGGGAGGGAAGAGTTGCTTTTACGTGACTGCTCAGTCTCAACTCCTACACTTGGTGCCATTATTGTCATATTGAGTAGTTTATCTCCACTTGAGGCAGGTGGCTGAGGCACAGCATACAGGCAGTGCCATACAGTGTCCATGGCCTTGCTCCACATCTAGACATCTTCTGTAAAGACAAAACCAGGTTTTGATATTGTATACAAATATTGTGTACCTGAACTAAATAAAAATTCCTAATCTGATTGCTGTCTCTTGCTAGTGGGCTGAATCCTGAATCCCTTTCCTGCAGAAGAGTTTTCGGTAAAGGGCGCTTGGTGAACGTACAAGGATGTGTGCGTCTAGAAGAGTTGCCTTGTCTTTATACATCTAATTATTGGTTTCAAGTGTCCGTTTCTTAGGCTTCTAGTATGTATTAAGCTTGACTTCCATTAAGTAATGCGGTTTCTGCAAGCCAGCATATTGCAGGTATGACCTTTCTCGATGTTTAGGTGAGTGCTAATATGAATCTTGCCTGTGCTCTAAAGTAGTTCCCTGTGTCTATTAGCACGATAGACCTTCTACTGTTTTACAGCTGAAGCCATCTATTTGGGGAACCACCTAACTGGGAAATGACTTGCTGTAAGCTGCCTCCCTGGATCCTGCTGTGGAGTTCTCTTGGCTAAAGACGTGTCATCTCCTAGCCAGTCTAGCCTGGCTAGCAGAACTAAACATAGACCAAGTGCTCGAATGTGCTGGAGGACAAAAATTTCAGCATTGTGAAGAGGTGATCAAACTTAGATTAAAATTTACTAATAATCATTTCTTACCTTAGCATTGTGATGTGATTTCTTACCTTGTAAGACTCTGTTTTAGGCCTTTCCTTGGACTTGTCTTAACAAGAAAGATAACTCCAAAAGGCTGTATGAGGGCAAGAAGGGGTTAGGGATACAGCTACTCCAAATGATGTGCTTAGATGCCACTGCTGCCTACTGACATGTCTGTGGTGCTGTTACCTGTTTTGCTAACTCAGGTGATCCTGTGGCACTGTTTCCTTAGTGGAAAAGGGACTTGCAAAAAAAGGCTGGTATGGCAGGTGACGAGCCATGCTTGAAGCCGTTGGCAGAAAGGAGCAAGCCCTCTAGTGCAGGCTCGGAAATGCGTAGAGCTGGCTGGGCTCATGGCCGTAATGACATCGAGGCTTTGCCTCTCCTGTGTTGATGGGTCTCTCACCTTTTATTGCTTGCTGGAACTGGTGTGTGCTGGGCCGCTCACTGCCGTGGCGGTGCTGTTTTGAACAGAGGAAAACGTGGGAAACTTAGAATTAATGTACCCAGGTAGGACAAACTGTTTCTTGTTTGGAGGTTATGGCAAAGATTTGCTTTAATTTCCTCTGAATTTGGGTACCATTGGAGAAGTATTCTTGGAGTGTGTGGCCTTTTATTCAGATTTTCTTTTGGGTGGAGAAGAGAGGGAGTCCAAACCTGTTAGGTGTTGGACTCCAGCTGAGGGGTATAGTGAGAGGTACTGTCTCATTATCCTTGCCAAAGTGTGTCAAGCAGTTGCTAGTGTTTTACTCCTAATCCGAGAGAGATGAGGCAGAAAGTCCTCAGAGAGCTAAATTCAAAGATGAACACTTATTGTACCCGAGGATGATGTTTTTGCAGGAATTCTCCTAAAAAGTACGATGCTCAAGGGATATTGTTGCAGAGCAGCTGCTGCAGAGAGCAAGTGTTTTGCATGGGTGTACTGAACTTCAGTGCTTCAAAGAGCACCAGCCTCAAACTTCTGCTCTGTTTGGATTAAAAGAAAGGAAAAGTCACCCCCACTGAAACAAGGATTCTTAAAAAAAAAGGTATTGTGCAGGTAGTAACTGAGGAACTGGAGAACAAGGGGGTTTGAGGAAGCATGTTGGTACCAAAGGATGAATGACCCCGTGACAGTGTCGCCTCTTCAAAATGGTGAGCTAAGGGGCAAGGCTTCTTTTTGCCAAAGTTTCAGCTTTTTCTTTCTTTTTCCTCGAGGATCTTTATGTGGCTGTGGCAGAACTGGGCCCAAAAGGTTGACCCACTCGTGTAGGATGGCTTCAGCTGCATTTTGCTGACTTTGCTGGTAGCCCCATGTCACTGAGCTGAGGATAACGGGGTGGAGGGGGAGACTGTCAGCAGCAACAGCCTGCCCAGAAAAGCTGCTTGTCACGGGTAACTGTGGCAGCCCTGCTGACGTACAGTTTACAAGAATGACTGGAGCAAGAGGAACTTGAAAGCATCCTCTTGAAAACGAAGATCTGCATGGATCTGACCAAAGGTGTGCAGATTTTTCCTCAGCCTGCCTTAACCCTATTTCTGTCGTAGTGGAGCTGTTCCGCAGGATCTGCTGGACGGGGACGTGGCAGGACCTCGAATGTGCAGTCAAGGAAACTTCTGCCGCAGCCTCGAGTGCCAGTTCCTCTGGAGCAGGCAATGCCTGGGCAGCAGGAGCAGCAAATATTTATGGTGAGTCGGAAGAAAGCCTGAATGATGATGAGCTGGGGCTGCTGAGCCGGAGCAGATACCGATCCCTGAAGGATGGAGCAACTGGATTTCCGTGACAGCCTTACATGGCCTCTGCCTCAGACCTGAGGAAGGGTTTGTATGCCTGACAGCTTGTCGGTTTTTCCCAACGGTATCACTGGGTCTAATAAAAGACATTACCTCTTCCCACAAACACGGCCTCTTACGTTCCTCATATGCTGCAAACTTAGTGAGAGGCAGCCCTTCACGGGTATCGGGCGTTTGGCGGAGCTCTGGGACTCATCCAGCGGGTTCTCGCAGGCTGGTGGCTGGCGGGTGGTTGGTGTAACCTGCCCTCTTAATTAGGGGGAAAGTGGTGACATGATGGAAAAACTGCTCTAGCGTAGAAAATGTGTAAAAGAAGGGTGTCCTGGAGGAGCTAAATGGGGGTTCAGCTAAGGCTTCAACAGGGAAACAGTGGCAGGTGATTTTCCCAGTCCCAGCAGAGGATAAGTGGGAGAATAAAGTTACAGGACTGGAGCAGCAGACTGGGATTTAATCGAGTGCTGTTTCAGGACACGTCTTTAGGGTCAGGGTAGGTTGACAAACTGATGTAATATCTATATTCTTGCTGTGTGGATTTTGCAAAAACTTTCTATTCAAGAACTCAGAACTCATCACCTTTATGAGTGTGCCTTGAGAGCAAGTGGGGCTGGAAGGAGGGGTGATCAAGGAGAGCTGGACCTGGGTACAAAATCTCCGATTCATATCTAGTTCAGTTGTTAAAGTAATTTGCTGAACTCAGACTGGAGTTGGAACTAAAAGGCAGCCGATGTTTTTCTGGACTTCTATGTTGAAGGGTAGCTGAGAGTTGCAAGATCTTATTAGTTGGTGAGTGAGATGCTTATGAAAAGGCTTGATGATGCTCTCGAAACCTTTGCTTCTCTGCTGGGATACCTTGTTGGCTGCCATGTTGCTGTCCTTGGCCTGCTGCATAGCTCCTGGAAGCTCCTCTGATGATGTTGGGACTTCTCTTTTCCCATCACCTTGATGGGACCTGTCACGACATGAGCGCAGCTCTGGGGAAGTCCTGGGTGCTGATGGAAGCAGTTAAGCTGCTGACCGTGTGCCCGGGTTGGTCCCCACCGGGCTGGCTTGTGTTACAGTGGCATGGCCGGGATTCAGGTGGGGTTGTTGTTCTCGCCTGCCCTGCCGCTCAATTTAGATGGGGTGTAGGGTTTCCTGGAGAACAGGCAGGGCTTGGCTGCGTGGAGAGTCTCCCTCACCCATGAAAAGCATAAAGGTTAAAGTGTGCTGCCGAAGTTGTGACAACGGCGTAGCTAGGGAACTGGCGTGCTTGATGCTTTGCCAGATAGCCCCAGGACAGGCTGTTTTCCAGCTGCAGCCAGTGTAGACTCTGGCTTAAGTTCCTGAGTGGGGGGGAACAAACCACACAACCCAGACTGAGAAACCTTGGTTTGGTGGTTGGTTTGCTTCTGTGCTCTGCAGAGAGCTGGAGCACTGTGCTGCTCATTGGGGTGTGGGTTTTTGGATGAAGGCATCAGAAATCCTGGTGTGCAGCAGCTATTGCCCTTCTTAGAATACTGCAACTGTTTCTTGTGAGGGGACTGTTTTCAGCTTATTTCCTTTTGCCCACAAATGAATTTGGTCTTGTAACAGTGCCAAACCATGGGACGCGTATCCTTCACGCGCATCTCCTTTGGAGAACCATTTCCATGGCTCCCCAGCACCGCAGTGCCTGCTTGTAGAGATTTGCCTCCTCACCTCATCCCAAGGCTTCACGCCTGGATGCCAACCCCGGCTCCCGGTGAGCCCACAAGGTCGCACGTGCCCCGTGAGGGCTGGCCCCTGTCCAGGCAGGCGCTCCTGCTCTCCTTGGAGAATTCTATTCCAGCTTCTGCTGCACCAACTGCTCCCAGGGCCCGCAGGGCATGGCTGCGGCACGTGGGCTCCACTCCCCTGCCTGGTGCGTAGATGTGCTCCTTCCCCTGGGGTGTACCGGGAGGGTGCAGAGCCGAGGGCTGGCACAGCGGTGGCAGCATGTGCCTCAAGTGACATTGGTGGCCTCCAGGTGCCTGGCAGCCCTTGGCCAGAGGAGGGGAGAGGCAATTCCAAACTGTATGTTGGCGATGACAGTCGGTGGGCAGAGTCCCCGCTGCCCGAGGCACGACGTCTAGCCAGTTACTCCTGCCGGCGTGCCCTGCGGAGGCCGAGTTGGGGGGACTCCCACTCTCCCTGGGAGCAGCAGCTGTGTCAGGAGTGGGTGGTGGGGGTACCACGGTCCCCAAGAGCCGTGGATGCCGGTGATGCTCCAACCTCTGCATGTCCATGACTGCATCAGCGCTGCTGCTTGGAGCCGTGTGCTTGCTCCTGCGTGATCCCTGTTGGTTCTCATCATATTCCAGGTCCTGCCCCTGATCTCGGGCAGAGGGAGGCTTGCTCCAGGGAGGAGCTGGGCTCGCTCAAGCTTTGAGGGCCAGCGCAGGAGAGCCCAGTGTCTGCTCAGGGAGCCCCCAGCTCTGTCCTGCTGCGCAAGCATTGCTCTTGCATGTCGGGCATCCACCACTGCCATCTCAATGCTGCTGCCCCTGCGCCGCTGCTGCGGGGCCGCTGGTTTAGTGGTCAGGACTAGCTGGGCTCCGGAGGAGGTAGCTCCAGCTGTGAGCTTCGCTTTCTTGTTGCTTAAACCTTGCCTGCGCTGCGGGGCTGAGCGCCATGGCCAGAGGCTGCAGCCACAAAGATGGTGATCAATCGGGGTGAGCCACGGCCAAGCTGGCTCCTTCCCCTCGAGCTCCAGCCGCCACCTGAGGCCAGAGCAGCATCTCTCCTGCGGGTGCGGCACCTACCGGCCTTGGCCTTGGGCTGCTGGCCGCAGCAGGGGCAGGGCCCGGGTACAGGGGCTCCTTTTCTTGCCCTCGCTTTGCTGTCACTCGTGGCCTCCTCTGCAGCAGCAGGAGGGCTGTGGCCCTGGGGGCTGATTACTCCTGTCGTGCTCTCCCTGCCGCGTGTGAACCGCAGCTCCCCTGGCGCAGCCTGACCCCCGCCCGTGGTGTGTCCACCAGGAGCCGGGGGCTCGCTGCGAGCCAGGGTTTGACAACGTGGAGCAGCACTGTCCCTGCCCCTGCCCCTGCCTGGAGAGTGTCCCATCCTCCTGCGAGGGGCTGCAGGCCTGGCGCGGGCGCTCCCGGGCTGCTGCCCGCGCTGGTGGCCTCGGCTCAGCCCGGCCACGTGCGAGTGCCCTGCGGGAGCAGCCGGGCTCGGTGGTTGGCAGGGCTTGAGCTCCGCGGGACGGAGAGCTCGGGAGGAGGCAGCTGGCTGGCAGGGGCCGAGGCTGGGGCAGCCTGTGGTAGTCTCAGCCTCCCCCGAGGCGTCCGCCCAGCCCGGCGCAGGGGCCTGCCCCGCTCCCCCAGCAAGCGCCAGCGCTCGGCCCTTCGCCGGCTGCCGGCAGAGCCCCGCCGAGGAGCGGGGTGCTCCTGCCCGCACCCCGCTGGGGCAGCGAGGAGCACTGGGCGGCGGGGCCAGGAGGATGGCTGGTGTGGGGCAGCTCCCGCGGCAGCTGCCTGACCCCCGGCAGCCTCTGCCCCCTCTTCTTCTCTCGCTGGGAGCTGCTCTCGCTGCTTTACCACCCGTCGCTGCGCCCCGGCCTCCTCGTCCCCCTCAGAGGAGCACTGGAGGCAGGTGAGGGGCAGAGCCCTTCCTCCTCCACCCTGCGCTGCCCTTCCCGCTGCCCTGACATGATAAATGGATGTTCTGGGTTTTTAATAGTTGGTATTATTGGAGTGCCTTTCCCTGGCAGCGCTGGCCAGGGAGGGCTGGGTCCAGTTACTGGGGGTTCCTCCTGCAAACCCCCCCGCCCGCCTCCACCCCCGGCAGAAACCCGAGCGGCGGGCGCCGTCTGTGTGCCCTTGGTGAGCGAGGCTTTCCTCACCTTAACGCTCGAAGATTTAAAGTAAGCGGGACTCCGCTTGGTGGGGGAACCAGGCGGAAACCTGGCATAGCCCTTGGGAATCCATCAGCCCTTGCCCAGCTCCGCTCATGGCCCCAGCGCGGTGCTGCCCACGGTGCCCCTCTCCCCGGGGTTTCTCCATGCCCAGATTCAGCCCTGCACAGCCCCTGAGGCCGTGCCCCGCGGCGCAGCACCCCAGCAGCGCACGCTGCACCTTCAGCGGGAGCTGGCAATGCTTGTGCAGTGCCCATGCACAACCGGAGCCTTCTGGGAGCTCCCGGCTCCTTTGTTTCTTTCCCTGATCCCCGAAACACTTCATTTTGCAGGAAATGGGAATCTGGCAACTGGTTCCCAGAGGCGGCTGCAGCCGCTGCCCAGTGCCTGGCTCCCAGCTGCCGTCAGTTCTGCTTCAGGGACTGGCAGCGGTGCCCAGAGCCGACGGTGCCCTCGGGTGCCGCGTCGTGCTCGCGGAGTGCAGGGTCCTTCGCAGCTGCTCTCCCCAAGGGCTGGCACCAGCGGGCAGAGCCGGCCCCAGCTCCGTGGCACGTAGGGCCGGCGCTGTCACTGGCTGCTCCCGGCCACCATCCCCATGGGGTGGCCAGCGGCCGCTGTGTGTCACCTGTGGGTGCCTCGGAAGCACTTGGCTGCTCGGACCGTGTCTGGCTCAGCCAGGCCACCTCCATGGGATGTTTTTGGCGTGCGGCTCTGGCCGGTGCCAGCCCCTGGGGAGAGCACCCCTCCCTGCGGTGCTGTGCCGGGGCAGGAGGCGGCTCCGTCCCCTGCACCGTGTCTGCGCGTCCCCGGCCCGCGGGGGACAGGGAAGAGTGGCGTGTCCTTTGAACGGGCTCCAGCAGTGACAGGTGCTGGGAAAGGCGAAGCGGGGTGGCTCCTGCTGCTGTAAAGGATCCTCCTCTGCCCGCACTAATCCGGCTCTGTTACACCCGGGATAGAAGAGGCTGCTCCCTCCGGGCGCTGCCACAGTGCGGATGCTGCCCTCCTGACCGCCCAGGGACCCAGGTAAAACGGGGGGGTCCCCGTGGCTGCCCGCTCGGGGCATGGCAGTGGGGGGTCCCGGGGCGAGGCGGGCCCCCAGCCCCAGCAGGAATGCCTCTGTCCCCACGGGCTCCCCATGCTGAGCTGCGGGACACGGACTGCTCGGCTGGGAACCAACTGCTTATAGCTCCTGTCCCAGTGAGACCAGCAAGCGACTCCCTTTTACTGGGATGGTTGTGTGGGGGTTTATTCCAGGGCTGGGCTGTGGAGCCCAGGGAAAATTGGGAATTTTGGGGTCG